>NC_047153.1:11071211-11091211 GCF_009819705.1 Hippoglossus hippoglossus
GACACACACACACCACTTTAAGTGGACATTCACAGGCCCAATATTCTACATTTAAGTGCTGCAAACACAGTATAAATATTAGGAAGGTTTCTGATCAATAAAAGCTTTTCCTCTCTATGAAAACTTTCAGGGTCAAAATCAGAAGGATCAGAGAGGACAGGAATACACATCTGCATTAAAATACCCAATCTTGAACACTGGCCATATGTAAATCTAGGGGAAGTAAGCTGTGTGCAAGTCAATACATCAGGCTTGATTTAGTTTTACATAGACACTTACCTTCAGGAAGGGAATGACGAACGGCCTCAGAGGAAAGTTGGTGGCCTCGTGAAGTTTGGAGTGAAACTCTTCGATGGTGAGGGTGGAATTCTGTCCGAGAACACAGGCAGAGTAAGACCAAAGTGGGCACAAGAGTCACAAATCAAAAGTAATTCCACGGGGATGTAATGAGAACTCACCACCAGTCCCAACACAAGGCTGCGCACTCTCTCTCCGATCTCGGGCGATATGTCGTTGCCAAACTGCTGCAGCGTGGTCAGGAAGCGCTTCAGCTTGCAGAGCTGCCGGGCGCCGCAGGCCGGCGGGAGCTGCTGGTTGGACAGCGAGGCCGTCGAGGACATGGCCGGCCCGTTGCTGAAGCCGTTGGGCGTGGACGGAGCACCATTCAGCGATGTCGGAGAGTGGCTGCTTCCGTTCAGCACTGCAGAGAAACGGACAGACAGAAGGGGAAAGAGACAACGTGAGGAGGGTGAGTGTGGAGGGGGCCTGGGGGGCACCCGACAGGTCTGAGGGCAAGAGGGGAGACGCACTCATGTGCTGCTGATAGAGGAGAGTGTGCTTCAAAACCAATCGAAGTTAAGGGCACAATAGACTCAATAGTAGGTGACGCACAAAGTGACTTCTGTGGTGCACTTTTGCCCCAGTTTGATGGAGCACTCTTGAGCATGTGTTTGTGTGTTTGCAGCAACTTCAGCTGTTTCACAAGTGGCACCGTGGTACATCTGACCCCTTCCACCGCTTCCACCCCCCCACCCCTCTGTATCAGTCTATTCCACCCTGCTCCTCACCCTCGTCCCCCTCACTCACTCACTCACTCACTCAGTAGGACACAACTATAAGAGGAACTTGTTAAAGAGCTGCCAAAAATAGTCCTGCAGTCTGAGCGGCCCATGTTACTTTTATTCCAGTAGCAGGTGTGTTGCCAAATTTGGACCCGCACCTGTCCACCAGCTGAAAGTAGCTTTGCAGCTTTAAGGTTCAGAATAGACTCAGCACTCATACACATGTAAAATCACTCACATATCCTTCTTAATTCAGGCACAAACAAACTCATAAATACACAGGAGCTCACTCACACACACACGTTTGACCTTACCCCTAATTTCACGTTTTAATTTCCGAACCAGACGCGAAAAAATAAATGCGAACTATGTTGTCAGCCTAAGATTTGATTTGAAGATGAAATGCTCTTTTCAATCTCTACTGTCTCTTGTAATTGCATTTAAAAAAAATATGCATTGGCACGCATCACATCTGTGTGGCCACAATAATCTTTTCTAAACGTATCTGAGCCTCGACAGTGAGCCACCGAAGACTGTAACGCTCCATCTTGAAACTTACGCTTGAAAACAACAGCGTACGCAGTTGAGTTGGTCAAAAGTTGAGTTGCTGCTGCTCCTCTCCGGCATGCTTGTTGCTCTAATCTGTGGGTCGAGGGCCTCAACACATATGGACTGACCCATGTGATCCCGACAGGCAGCAGAGCTTGTGCTCTGGCTTTAGAGGGGAGGGAGAGGTGCGAGGGGAGAGCTACACTGCTGACCGCCGGCCACAACAGGTGAAACAACACAGCCTGTCATTGCTATATAGGGAAGAAATCAGTGCACACACACCGCAACAGCGCCGATGTCCCCTGTACCGCCGGCGCTGCCGCCGCCTGACCAGCTGGTAAACAACACAGACACACTCGCACATGCATTCAAAGACACTTGTGCCACCAGCAAGGGCATTCTGCACACAAAAAGACACACACGTACACACTCACACACATAGTTGCCTGCAGAAACACACCTGACACACAAGTGACTTCAACACTTGCTCAGCAGAACAGGGAAGAAACACATATTTGGAATTTCCCTTCATGTTTTACATATTATCATACATTCCCTTCATATTTGGAATTTCCCTTCATGACAGTTGACCAACACAGACTGTGGAGTTCATTGTAAATGTCCTCTGGGGTGTTAGTGCATATTATTATAAAAGATTGATGGGTGAACGATTTTAATTTATGTAGCAGGTCTTTAACGACACAATGAAATATCAAAATGGCCAAAGTGCTGCTCATTGTGGGAACTGTCGGGTTTCTCTATAAATTTGAAGGTCAAGACCTTATTATGTTATGATTTGGCTCTTAAAATGTATCTGAAATGAATACCTTTCATTTTAGTTCACTCATTTTTTGCCATGGACTTTTGTGAAGCACTTTGTAACCTTGTTTAGATAAGTGCTATACAAATACAGTTATTGTTATTACTATTATATCAGACCTAGACCTAGCTTAAATTTGACAGTGAAAGTGAAACAAATGGAGCGAAAGAAAATGCAGCAAAGTTGCATATGGAAGTGCAAAGGTATTGCGATCACAATATGCATCTTAACACCTACATGTATAGGCCACTGGTTGCCCCAGTTTAGAACAGTTTCAACCTGAAGATCAAAATGGGATTCAAGCTACAAAATATAACAGGCTGAGATATTCAGTCAGTGCTGTAGAGGAGCATTGTTTGCAATGCTGTAGCTCTGGCTATCTTCCTCAATGCTCACTATGAAATGAAACACATACTTTACACTAGCTCACTTTTTCTTCCACCCGCCTGTAACTGCCTGCGGACATGACTTATCAAAACGAAAGGATCATCTTCAAGTCAAAGGAAACATATAAACTGATAACTGTGCAGAAAAAATAGTTTTAAGTAAAGACATTGGACTATATGGTAGTGATAGTAAAAGTAAAAACTTATAGTACAGTAGAAAGGACCCTTACTTGATTTACTGGTGGTGGGGGTGAACGAAGCGCTGCGATTGGTTGCTTGGCTGACAGCCGGGGGTGGTGGAGGCATGGTGGGTGGGGTGGACCTGGGCTGGGTTTTCACATCCGCAGGTGAATCTGGCATTGTTCCAACCTTCTGCACTCTGCTACCTGAGATATGAAGGGAGGAAGAGACGGAGAGAAACGGAGAGAGAGAGCCATCAAGATGGGGCTCAGGCAAAAATCATACTTTCAAAGTGGAAACAGCTGGTTAAGGAGCAGAGCACGGACATTTTCACCTGGGAACCATCGATTGTTTCCTTAAACCAAAAAAAGCCCCATAAAAGGAACCAAAACAAATCAATGCAGAGAGTGGAAATGAATCCAAACTTGTATTGTGTTGGAGATTCATGGGCCTGGGAGACATACAGTAACACCTGCTCACTCGTTCAGCTGCTGCTGACTGAAATCCCCTCCTTCTCTCCCCTCTCTCTTTCTCCTTCACACAGACACACTCCATGTAGCTCTGACATCCCAATCAGTGCCCCTTCACTACAACTTCCAACCCCCAAACACACACACACACACACATGCACACACTCCTCCCCGCCTGTCCCCTCTCGTCCCCCTAGTTCAGACAGCCGGCTTGACAGCCAGTGACAAGTGCAGCTGGATCTGCTGCTGTCCATCACCGTGGACCGGCTTTCAGCAGAGCTCCGTGCTGCTACTAGAGGCTCCCCTGTCCTCTGCCAGACACCCTGCCAGGACCAAACAAGGCAAGGCCAGGCGCTGTATCGTGAAGGGGATGGATGGTACGGAAAGGGACACGAGAAGAAAACAAGACGCAGGGTGGATGTGCCAGGGCCGCAAGCATGTGAAACGACTCCTGCCTTTTATTCTGTATTTGAAGGAGAAAGAAAATCTAATGCACTTTATAGATGGTGTGTGAAGCACAAAACCACATTCACTGAGACAAGCTATTGGCTGTATCTATTATTTGATGTATCGGTGGAGTGTTGACGCTCTTTCCCTCTATGAGTCCGACTGTCAGTGCAGCTGTTGGAACCATATCCTTCTGCAATGTCAACCTGAGCTGAGAGGTGTGATGACTTTTGCAGCCTGTGAGCAGATAGCTTTAATGCATGTGTGCATGTGGAAGTTTGAATTGTTTAAAGCCTCCTTTCTTCTTTTTCTTTTTCTCTCTTTCAGCTAATGTATCAGAGAAAAAAAAAACATTAAAATAACAAATCACTCAAGGAACCTTTCAAAAAATGTAACCTCTTGTGTTTTTACTAATAAATATAAGTAGAAATACTCTCAACACCCCTGGATTGAAACCCAGTTTCCAGCTGCAGTGTTAATACATCGTAGTAACTAACATATTAAATCACTGTCACGTAGTGTGTCTTTCATTTCCCTTCTCCCATGAGCCAACAGTAAATCCAGTGTTTTCCTCTGCGGCACATTTAGCCCATTTCTCAGAGCTCGCGTTCAACAGCTGGTGTCTGTATTTAAAGAGTGGCACTCTGGAGTGCTGCTGCACGAGGGCCATTGACACAGTGATCCTCGGAACACGAGGGGCACTCCGCTGTTTGCCCCACGCCAGACGCTCCGAACATAAACACATAAGGTTGTAGATCGAGGCTGGTTGGTATAAATAGATGTAGCCATTCTCCTGTATGGAGCTCACAAACACACAAACAAGCTCGCCGGGCTACTGAATTGCCACGCTGCTTCCTGTAGGGAGGCCGCCATATGTTCCAGTGAAACCTCGTCTTTGATCAAATTGTACCGTGCCGCTGTGTGAAGTGTGCACTGCAGGACGGTCATACAGCGCGAGTGCAAGCTCATACAGCAAGTACTTTTCTAGACAGTAGCTGAGTCTGTTTGTTCCTTGTAAGTCTGAAGATACAGCTCCATTAAAATGAACAATAGGTGGACTCCTATATAATCAGAAGACCACGAGGAGGATGTACAATTAAAAGGCTTTTGTGGCTTTCTCTCTCTATTTTTATCACTTCTTTGGGAGGAGTGGAGACGAGAGGCGAGGAAACATGGGGAGATGAGACATAGGATATGATAGGAGACAAGAGGAGAGAAGATGAGAGGAGAGGAGAGGAGAGGAGAGGAGACGAGGGGAGACAAGAGAAGAGCAGATGAGAGGAGATGAGAAAAGCACAACTACTTTTGTCACTTCTTAAGGAGAAAAGGAGGAGAGAGGAGAGGAGAGAAACCGCCCTGTCTGTCCGTCCGTCCGTCTGGTCCCACTGTGGGATTATAGACAGCTGTTTAATCTGACCAGCTACAGGGACAGGGCACACACATGCACACCGCGCTCTGGATTTCACTTTTAATACATTAGAAAGTCTGCTAGGTCTGCAACCCCATCCGCGGCCATCTGTCCTCCCATTGTGTTTTACGCTGAAGGACAACACACACATGCCAAAAAGAGGGATGAAAAAGAAGAGAGAGGCTGATGAAAGTCGACCTGTGGTTGAGGTTCAGGTCTGCGCCGCGCTCCTGTCTGCAAGCTGCTCGATTTCACCCCAAACAGGTTTTTTATCTGAGCCTCTGAAAAGGAGCCACTTTGTGATCAATACAGCTGAGAATAGATACAGAGATGCTGCTGTCTGTCCCAAACGGCCACTATTGAATATTTCGCTGAAAATAGAGCGATGCAATCATTACAGCTACCTCCCTGCCGCTGTCTGTCTCTGTTTCTCAGCCGTAGGTCGGCACGCTTGACGTAACCGGTGTTCAAAGATTGCTCACCAAAGAAACAAGTCTGTTGTCTGTGAGTTCTAAAAAATGTTCCCTGTCTTATCCTCTCCCCGTGTGCAATGATGAAACAAAGTGAAAACTAAACAATTCGCTGTGAGACGCACAAAACCACACACCCTGCACTGTGTACTGTGGGCTACGACTGGTGGTTTCTACAGCCATTTCGGGGTCTCATTATAGATTTAAAGACATTTGCACGCCGTCATCAAAGCCTCTTAAAAGACACTCACATACACATACACAAATAAATACCCTCTCACACTGACAGGCCATTAGAAGGCAGTTCAGACGCTGGTCTCCTTTCACACTGCCATATGTCCGTGCGTTGCATATCTGCGTGTGTGTATGTGAACGTGTGTTTGTGCTTCCCCTGGAAATACAGCTGCAACTTATTAGCCTGAGCTAACCACTGAAGAACAGTCCCCCTTCAGTCCCCCCCCCCCCCGTCTATTCAATCTTGCGGACTCCACAGAGACTCTTCTCAGTGACCACATAGCCCTAAAACTCTCCCTCTGTCTCTCGCTCCTTACATCCCTCCCTCCCTCTCACTGTAATTCCCCCAGTCTCCAGGAATGCTGTTGTTTTTAATTTCTCCCAGCTGCTCTGGCTGGCTGCCCGGCCTCCTGCCTTCCCACATCTGTTCCCTATCAGGCCGCTGAGGAGTCCACACAAACACAGCCTCAGCCTCTGGCCCCCCAGCCCCCCACCAGGCCTTCATATCAAAACATGGGGATTGTAGCCCTGTGCCTCGGACCTAAACGACTCAGGGATACAGCACTTAAAACTCGTTGCGCTCATACTAGGAGCCCAAATAATATAAACACTGTTGGCATCTGTAGCGTAAAACACATCAACCTCTTCAGGTCAATCTACTGAAAGACTTTCATGCCAACTAGTTCTATTATTTGGATACACGCCTTGTTATCAGCTTGAGGTACGACGTCACAGGTAAGACGGGAACATGTGTGTGTGTCTGTGTGTGCGGGTGCACACGTGTGTGTATTTGTGTGTCAGCGCTTCTGCTGACAGATCCCAGACTCCACTTCATCTTAAACTGATTTAGAGCTCAGAGGCTTTAAAGCCCTCACTAATGACAGGGTGGGAGACAGGCCTGTACAGTGCCTGCACACACACACACACACACACACACACACACACACACACACACACACACACACACACACACACACACACACACACACACACACACACACATTTAGACACACAGATGCATGCAAACACGCCCGCAGGTTTGCAGAATGCATACGTTGTGGACACAAACACATATTTTCCCTTACTTGAGAATCTCCGTGATCGTACCCATGCAGCGCCGGCTGAACAAACAGGCTGAACAGAAAACAAGTGAGTGGAGGAGTGTGATTGTGTGTGTGTGTGTGTGTGGGGGGGGGGGTGGTGGTGGTGGTGGTGTGTGTGTGGGGGGGGGGGGGGGGGGGGGGGGGGGGGGGGGGGGGGGGGGGGGGGGGTGGTGGGGGTCTCCTGATAAGCACTCACAAAAGCAACGATGTCTCTGATCAGATTACCATGAACAAATCATTGATAAGTGACCATTTTCCAAGTCAAAAGCTTTGCAGTTTTCTTTTTAAATGGTTAACTTGGCGAGAAAAGCAAGGATAACTTGAGGACAAGCGGGGAGTGAGGATGGATTAGACAATTTATCCAGGGCCAGAGGTGCTAAGGGTAGAGGAGTTGTATTTCGGTCTCTCTGAGCTGCAGGGATCCTGTCATACAGTGCTTATATCTGTGAAAGCTGTTATTGATGTAATTGTATTGAAGTTCTAGCGACCATCTGTTCTCCTTTGGGAGGGCCTGGCTCCTCTCGTCGGCAGTGAAGTGGTTATGTGCGGCATATCACTGCTGCCGACGTGCTCACAGAGAAAAAACTTCCTTTTCAGATTTTCCCAACGGCTGCTAATAAAATCCAGATGCTAGACTGGAGCCGTTTCTGCCTGGCTCCCTCCTGCTCCCTCCTCCTTCACTCCTCCCTCTCCATCTTCTGTCCCTGCACATCTCTTCTCTTAGTGCCCCGTCTGCCTCCTTCCTCCCCTTGTCCTTCTACTCGGCTAATCATTCATTCTGCTCTTTTCATCGTCCTCTCCTCCCTTGGCTATACCTCCCTCCTCCTCCATTCACCCTCGGCTTCTTCTTTAGCTCCAGCCACCAACCCAGAGCCCATTCCTAAATAAAGGAAAGTATTTGTGACATTCAGCCGAGGCGGGCCGTGCCAAGAACAACTCCCTGGCTAGCTAGAGACATCTGGAGTGTGTTAGGGCTGCACTGGGCACTGGTACCCAGACTGGCTCTCCCACCACACATGCACACACAGAGAGCGGTCTCAAACTACACCGAGTAGGAATCCCGCATAAACTGGACTGTGCACGTTTTCTCAAAGCTTTTTGTTTTCATACATCGAAAACTGTGTTTACTGACGCCCGCCAGACAGCCCAGCAGCTCTAGACACAATTTTCTCAGTTGTACTTGTTACTGTATTGTTTGCATTTCTGCTCAGAATCAATACAATATGCAGTTTGTGTGCATAATTGTGCACATGTATGAATGTGAACTCAAATCAAGAGTGCGTGCATGTATTGTGCTTCTGCGTGTGTCAGAGTGTGTGTGTGTGTGTGTGTGTGTGTGTGTGTGTGTGTGTGTGTGTGTGTGTGTGTGTGTGTGGCTCCAGGGTCTCTGTGTGAGAGGAGTCGAACACCTGAACATCAATAACTGTCATGTGGGCCACCTGGGACCCCACAGCCAGCTTGCACCATGGGCACACAGCCATCACCAGCACAGCTGCCACAGAGAGGAGGAGGCGGGCGGGGGGGGGGCGGCAGAGATATGGGGAGGAAGTAGGAGACAAGAGAGAGACACACATATGAGGAAGTGACTGTGCATGTACATCTGGGAACGGGCCAGGGAGACAGAAAGGCAAGCAGACACGAGCGGAGAGCAGGATTTACATGTAGCTTCTGCTCTGCATGATAACTCTACTTTGTTCCCACTCATCTACATCTTCTTTTCCTCATCCTGTCAGCTGTGTGCCTAATTTTGCCAGCTGAGAGCTCAGCCTCGGGCTGCCACGATCCAACAGCAGATCAGACCTTTTTTCATCTCGCTCTCTTTCAGATGAGCTCCATCACACATCACGTAATTCATCTTAACATCTCTCGAGTTCTGCACACAAACCTAAAGCTTTACCCACCTCTTTAAGACACGCCTTGTATATGTCTGACTCAAGCTTGACCTGAGACATGGAAATGTAATTTCATTCTATTTCTTTCACTGACTGTGAGCTCACCAGGTAGGTGATGCAACACACTGGCTCTACACTCTGTCTCCTTCCCTCTTCCCAGTGAGCATCACGTATGAACTTGCAACACACGGCTGCAGATGAAAGATAGAGAGAAGGATGAATCTGTTAATGAAAAATTTAAATAATATAAAAATAACCTGAACACAGTTGGGCTCATTGGCAAAAAAGAAAAATGCTTTTGGACTCTACTCTGTGCATTTTCTATGCATTGTTGCAGGTTTATGATGGTGGAAAATCCCACAATAAATTATAAATGTTTATTTATTTATTTTAAATATCTTAATGTAGAAATAAACTTGTTTTCCGTAGTTTGTGTGATGTGCTGCTCTGCTCGTATTTACATTTGTACAAAGGGGCTGTTCCTGCTTCCCTCTCTCATCCGCAATGCATGATGGTTCATATTGCTCGGTTGTGCACTACTTTTCATGATGCATTATGGGAAACAATGAGTGTACTATAGAGGGAATAAAAAATTGACCACTAACCATCAATACGTCACAAACACATACATTGAATCGTCCCATATCTGCCCTGCCCCCTCACAGGATGTTCACTGTGCAATTACATCAATAAGATCCAAACACCTGCAGCCTCACCCAGCACCAATTAGCTCATCAGGCTTTTAATTACTCTGTTAATTGCATACAGGCAGCATGAAGGGCAGCCTGGGAATAGGGCAAGGGGGCCTCCTGAGGACCCAGCCTGACAAGCCTGACAAACAAAGAGGAGATTTTTCTACCAATGGCAGCCACAACAGCGCGGCTCTGGAGGCCGGGAGGAGAAGCAACACAGGAGACAATGTGGGTCCAAGTGCTTCATCAGCAGCACTGCAGTGATATCACTTCCTGCTCTGATCAGTTCGGCCGAGACAGAGGGCCGAGTGGTGAGAGACGCTGGTGGGAAAGCAGAGTCACCGAGAAACGTAGAACACAAAGGAGCCGGGCCATGCAAAGAGAGTTATGCGCACATCTGTGAGCAGCCACGCTACATCTGGATTAGTTGATATTGGTCACAGGGGGGCGGGGGGGAGCTGGGCGCGGTGGGGGTGGAGAGGGGGTGGGGGCGGTGCGAGGAACAAGCGTGGGAATGTCCCACCGTTAGGTTTAGGGCGTGCGGGCTCATTGTATTTGTGGGAGAGTTGGACTGGAGTCTCCGCAGAGTGACCTGTCTGTCACAGAGTGCCGCGATAACACAAACATCCTCTCAACTGTGCACAGTCTGGATGCGCACACATGCACACAGGCTGCGAGGCAGCTGATGTGAGAAGGGCGACACAGTCCATGAGAAACTGTGCGCTTGTTCCCTCCTTATGTTATTTGGCATTTAGCAAATCTCTCCCGTCTATTGATCCGTCAGTGTATCAATCTGGCTGCCTGTCTGTCTCACCCTCGCAGCAGATGTCCTCCCTTCATTTCTTCCAGGAGCAGTGTTTGAGGAGGTGTATCCAGGAAACAGTGGCCGGCGCTCACTTCCTGTGTGACAGGTGTGCGATGGAGGCCTGACAGCTGCTGTCCAGCGCTCTCTTTCCCTCTCTGTATCCCTCGCTCCTGTTTTTTCCTCTTTCCAGCCAGCTGCAGCAGAGAGCAGCTCTGTTTGTTCTTACGTCACCGCTGCTGCCTGCTGATTTATGGAGCACAAAAGACTTAGATTTAACCCTGGCAACAAACGCACACACGCCAAGGCAACTGCACCATCCTTCCTCCTCATAAAAACCCAAATCTTGGGTTCGTCTGTGCGTCTGTCAATTTTCCTTCCCGTGTCTCTTGCTTTTGTACTTTGTTAAAACCTGACACTGAGCTGTCACTTACAGCTAAGATAGGAAAACAAACAGCAGATTAGTCTCTCTCTCCTACTTGATGTCATGTATTTCATTTCATTCAGTGTTTAACGTCTGCTCCGTCACTATGGAGCTGTCAGTGGTGACAAAAATATCTGTAGCCTGAACTGCTCCACAGCCTGCCAGCACCCTCATACCTCTTCATTTGGCCCGCGGGCACGGCAACAATGGCTCCTGACATTAGCCAGACACGGAGTAGGGTGTTGTGCATTGTCCTGCAGGAGCCCGTAGGTTTCACACATACACACACATTGACATGTGCACACACAAACCACTGGGAGCGGGGGGGGGGCATTCATGTGACAGGTTAGAGGGAAGCTTTGACAGTTTCTCCATTTAGCCCTACGGCCAGCTCGTGCTGGAAGCTGCCGAAATAAATACCAGCGACTCCTCTGGGACGCAAGCCGACTACGGGACGCCGCCGTGAAAACAGAGGGAGCGGGAAAAGAAAGAGAGCGACTGCGGTGCCAATAACATGCTGATTACGTGAGCTAATTGTCAAGTTAAGCCAAGCCTGCCGCCACGCCATTGGTCAGAGTCAGGAGACGACAAAGAGTGATGCAATAAACGAACTGCTCCTTTCTGGGAAACCTTAGTCATTTTCACCCTTCAAAATCTGCCATGTTAGGACAAACAACCACTTAATTTCAATGGTTTATGATGAACATTTGTATTTATTACCAAGAGAAAGTTTGCCAAAGATATGAATTTCATGAGGCAGATTCTGAGGCCGGATGTCCAAAGGTTTAAATTTCTAGTTTGAACGATCACTTTTTTAGCAGCCTTTGGTTTCCCGCAGGTAAACAGTCCGTTTGAGAGGAAAGAGGCGGAACACATCGTGTTTATATATAAGGAAAGCTGCCAACAGAGATGAGCCAAAATGGTGCGTGGGCCTAAAACAGCTACAAAAAGTATGACTGTTTTTGTTTTGTTTGGAGAAACGTTCCCCCGTTACCAACAGAGGCTAATTTGCTGTTAGACGATAGCTGATGGGCTCCATCAGGACCTTCTTAGATGGTTTACCTGCTGTGTCAAGAAGACTTTGCTCATTTAAGCCACTGATTCTGACATAATTTTGTGTCAGGGACTAAAACAGGAAATCCTTTTGTGACTCCACTGTAATCTCTTAATGAAAACTGCTGGCAACTACACACAATTTTCCTCATTTAGAGATACTCAGTGTTATCATGAGGTCCAAAATAATATGTCACAAACCTGTGCAATGTATATTCAAGAAAATGTGATCTCCTGTTTATCTGAGGGCCTGTAAAGACGTCCACCTGAGCGATGACTAAGAGGGCAGGCTATATTACTAATGAGACCGTCTCTCTCTCTGAGGCATTACTTGAAAGACTGGAAAGAGTGGAAACCATCAAACGCAGCCCCTGCACCCTACCGAGGCAACAAGGTGACTTTAAATGCCAGACGATGACTCATGCCTCAAAGTGACCGGTGCTCATCAGGAACACGTCTGACCTTCCCCTCTCCGCATTTCAAATACTTTAGCTGAAATGTGGATTTACCAGTGAAATCAGTACTTTACACAAGCAGTGCTATTATCTGAAGGGATAGAGTTGGTCTGTGTGTTTTGTGTGTGTGTGCGGGTGTGTCTGTGTAGGGAGAGACACAGTGAGGCAGAGGAAGGAAGGCTGGAGCCAAGATTAGGGTCTGTACGACTAACTGGTAACACGACCGCACTCATTGGCTCAGCCTCCCATTTGAAGAGGGACGGAACCATCTGTGTGGCACAGGATCTGTTTCCAGGAGATAACGGCTTTTTTAATTTCACAAATACTGTACAGACAGAGAGCGACAGAGCGATGGAGAGAGTGAATGGAGTGAGTCTTCCCCCCCAAAACCCCGGCCTGAACGCAGAACGTCCCCCACACGTCCAGAGAGGACTGCCGTGGAGTGGAGGCCTTAATAACTTCAGTGTGTTGTTTACTCCCCGCCTGTGATAACGGCCTCGACACAGGGCAGACAGAAAGGGAGGGATTCATTATATCAGGTGGCGGTGGCAATATGAACTTCCCATTTTCCCTGTCCGCCTGTCCGTTTGACTTGATTAAAACAGAGCTCAGCGCTACTGTAGATTAGCCCAGCTGTTTCCTGTGTCCGACTCCGATGTGAACACACTTCCTACCGTGACGAAGAGCGGCTACGAGGTGAGGAGGTGCCACGGGGGAGAATGGGAAGGGGGTCAGGAAAGGGTCAGAGTGCAAGGGAGGAAGTGAAAGGTGAGGAAGGAGAGGAGGCGGAGGTGAAATAGGCACAAGACGAGGAAGGGAGGAGGAGGAAGGTATTATTTTTTTGTTGTTGTTTCGGCTGGAGCTGTCAGAGATGCAGCTATAGTGTACGTGTGAATTCTCCGATGTTGTGACATTTGTATTCGCTCGATTGTATTTGTGATTGCGCTGGAAATGTGCCTCCCTTTTGAAATGCATAATTGAAGGTGCAATTTGTCAGTGCTGTATGTTGAAGTAATTTCAGTAGAATGAAGAGTCAATTGAACAAATTGAACAAATCATTTCTGGAAATTCTCAACCATAATGGTGTGTTTTCATCTCTGAATGTCACAGATAAGGTAATTGGAAGATTTCACCTGCTTCACATGCATCTAAAGAAGAAAACACCAGTTAATTCCGGTGGAGGCAAAACAGCGTTATGAGCAGCATTGAATAAACGGTAAATGTGTGTGTGTGAGTGTGTGTGTGTGTGTGTGTGTGTGTGAGGGTGTACTCTGTTATTCTTGGGAATCTGTGGATCTGTGCACATGTAGGGAAGAGAATTAGGGAAAAGAGCAAGAGGGTGATATTTCACACACACATTCGGGGTTTTGCTTGGCCTCCACCCTGCGCTCGGCTCCCACGCTGTGGTGTCGGCAGGCCAGCCATCCAGCGAGTGCGTTTCTCATTCCATCAGATGTTGGGAAGCAGCTCGCTCCTCTGCTCTAGTCTCTGACATTCTCCATCTCCCCAGAGAGGCTGGCCAGCCTTGTCACAGTAATGTCAAACACATGTGGAACAGACCAGGGGCAGAGCAGACACACACACACACACATGCACAGGATGGGAGCAGGAGGCGTCCACAACTCCACTGGTCTTTCCCACTATATATTGGAACAAACAGCAGAGGAACCATAGAGAGTCAGCGTCACTTGCTCCCATGTTCTCACAAATACACACACATTTACACAATGATCTCATTAAACCCACTTTATCCGAACAATACGCACACTGTGTCTCTGCTGTGAGCATCGATTCTGCACAAGATTCTGTCTTTCATTTGTCGGCCTGGCGTACTGTAAATACCAGAGACCTAACAAAAGTCAAGAAAAGCCTCGTAACTCTCTGTAGCACTTCATCGTCTCCTCTTTTAAAAACCAATCACAGTTCAGTTCTCCTCCATTTTCTACTTTTACCAACAGTTGGAATACTTTTAAATTGTGGCTTCTCCAGCTCCTGCAGGTTTTTGTCTCAGGGGATTTTTTTTTTACACCGAAACACGTCTAACAGAGGGTGCACCTTTCCCTCTTATTTTAAAAGTGCCCTTATCTATTGGAGGTTAACGTTCTCACCCTGGAGAGAAGATTCTCGCTTATCGGAAAAGAAAATAGAGAACTGGTCTTGAGTGACAGCTTGGATCACGAACAAATGATTTGGAGGGACAAAAACACTTGAACAGAAAAAAACTATATAGACTTTACACACAAATTAACTTGTTTTGACTCATTTGGTCAAATCTTTCTTAAACCAAAGGATGACAGATATGCACAAATTTCACCAGCACTTGCAATGTCCACTTTTTATGTTTTTTTTGTTGCATGGATAATGTGTCTTAAAGTGTTTTATGTTTTTTAAATGTGACCTATAGCTGTAAGTGTATTACAGAAGTGACAAATCAATCTGACTCTTATATGTATATATACGAAGCCTTTTATCTGCAGGACCACCGGACTGTGAGGACGCCACACACATACAAACACAAATAAATAAGCAATTTATCTTTGTGTCATCATGGGAGCTTAGTAACACCAGCAAGACGAGTGGATAACAAGAACAAAACAATTGTATATATTTTCTGAAACTACCTCTTCTCTTTGGTATTTTTCTTATTTTTCTTCCCCGTATAGCTTTTCCTCTTAAATCTTTCAGTTCAGCATATTGTTCCTTTTCATGGGAGGACATGATATCAGATATAACAACACCACACATCTAGTTGTTGACTCACATAAACACACACACACACAAGCCTGATGTCTTTGGCTTTTGTCAACCGCTCGGCTCGTCTTGTTTGTGATGGCCCAGGTGTCTGTGTTGTGCTGACCACCTGACTGGCTCGCTGTGCGCCCGCCGCTCCCGCCCACCTGAGGCCATCTGCTGCGCTCATTAATGAAGAGACAGCCAGTTTCACCTGCACAGTCCGCGTTTAGCTCACAATAATTACCACACACACACACACACACACACACACACACACACGAGAGGCACACTCACTCAGCCCACACACTCATACAGTAAACACGTAAGCTGTACCCAGACCCTGTAACATGGAGTCACAGCACAGACAGAGGCTTTTCACCTGCCCTGCATGACACACACACGGTTACACGGAGATGATGAAAAACAAGCTACGACTTTGAGGAATATCTTGAAAGAGCTGCTGTACAAGCAACTGATAGCAACATATCTCGCAGACAAAATAATGATGTGCCTTTTAACCCTTAAAGGTGCAGTGTGTCGAATTTTGAAATATTTAGCGGTGAAGTTGCATGTTTCAGCTGAATCTGCCCTTGTGGTAGCCTCTAGTTGTCATAAAAACTCAAAAGGTGTTTAGTTTGTCCAGTTTGGACTACCGTAAAAAACATGGCGGCCTCCGTAGAGAGGACCCGCTCCAGATGTAAATGTAAAAGGGCCGATTCTAGCGTAAAGAAAACAACAATTCGTAATATTTAGATGAAACACACTAATGGAAACATCACCAGGATTATTTTATATTCAATTTCTGCCAATAGATCCCTTTCACCTAAATCTTACACACTGGACCTTTAAAGCATTAGTCATGATGTGCCTGAATAAGCACCAATGATATAGCCACAAAAGTAAATGTGACTCTCTGCTGGCCTGTGGCTACACATGATGCTGACTCTTCAGACAAAAACAGGTTATCTCGAGTTCATTTTCATGTTTTGTGGTGTGTTCTCTCCTCTGTATATATATATAAAAAAAGAAGACACCCCGTCCTTGCACCTGTGGTATAGATGGGAGGTGAATAAACACTCCGCAAGTTGGGGGTCATAATGAATGTGCCTGCCTTTTTTACGAGAGCCGCTTGATGATGAAGTGGGGACATCTGCCTTCGCAGGCCGGGCCCGAGCCGAGCTGAGCGATGGGATGGGATGGCCGGCGTTTCGGAAGGAGAAAAGGGGAGATGCCCACTCAGTGGTGATGGAGGTGATAGAGGTATAATGTGCGGTGAGGCAGGGTGTCTGCACTGCGGTTTCACCTCCGCAACCCCCTCATCCATTGTTTCGAGACTATTATCAGCTGTTCAATAATTCAGGTGATATTTACCAGGGCCAATTATACAGGGCCGCGTCCTGCAGAGAAAGAGGCCAGAGTGTTTTACTGTTGCACTCACGGGCGGAAGAGTGCGCTGCTGAGGCTGTTCAAGTGGAGGTGGAAACCTTTGGCTGGACTTCTTTCTTCTCAGGGAGTGTCCCATTGGTCCAAATCAGACATCGTGATTTCACCTTTTCATCTAATTACCTTTAAATTGTGTTAATAGCCTCTGTTTGCCATAGTACGTCTTTTAACCTGCCTCCTTTAATGTCTTCACAGATTATATCACAAGCACCCTTCACCCACCAGGAATTGGTCAAGTGTCTAATTGCTTCGCTACACAAAGGTTTGACACTGCTGCTGTGTCACACAAAAGGCAGAGGGGGTCTATTCTGAGGCACCGCGGAGTTCAGGTCGAGGCAAAGCGTCTAAATTTGTCCCTTCACACCCGTTTACCTCCATTCAGTGCAGGTGGACGCCGAGTTCACAGACACCAAAGATTTTGTGTCATCACCTTGGTCTCAATCATCACTCTGATGTGCAGCACAGACTGATGGAGCAAACAGCACACACACCCTATGTCTCTCTGCCTCTCCGTCTCTCTCTCTCTCTCTCTCTCTCTCTCTCTCTCATCTCTCCACCTCAGCACTCAAACCACAACTCAGAAAAAGTAAATGAAAAGAGATAATAATCATAAGAACAACAACAACAACAATGCTTCTGCTCTAGTTTCCAGTGCTGTCCACATGCCTCCGTTTCTATATCTATTAAGAGCAACATTTACTTAATTAGAAATGTGTTCATACTTAAATAAAAGACAAACTAAAGAAAAATGAATATGTAAATGGTGAAATTAAATTGAATATAGATACACAAATGAATAAAGATCATTATAAAAAAATATAGAAAGAATATAGAAAAAGACAGATGCAACAGTAGCCTTGTCTGTCTTCACCTTCACATGATCAAAAATGTGACTCTCAGCTGAGAATATTCAGCAGTTTGATCATTTAAATATGAAATATGAACAATTTAAAGGACTATTTCAAAACATATCCTCTTATAAACTCCCTGTGCGTTTAAAAACAATTCACAGCAGAACAAAATGAAATGATTTGCCTTTTTTTGGATTTCTGCAGGTTGTACTTACTTTGTGAAGGTCGAAGTCAAGCTGAGGTAGCGGTGATAATCCACACCAGAGTCTCTAAAACACCTTTTATATCGTCTTAATCCTCATTATTTTGGGGGAAAAGAGGGGATCAAGCGTTTTGCTAAATAGTGTGGAAAACTATCCCCTTGTTTTGTTGTTTGTTTTTGAGATATTGGGAAGAAGGAAGGAGGTGACTCAAAAGAAAAAAAAGGTTTATGTTTCCTTTGGAAGTTCAAAAGGTCTCTTGACTTTCCAGGTTTAATAAATTATGAGGTATTTCTCTTCTCGGGTTTTATGGAAAGAGGAAAAAATTTAAACTATGCAGGGCTGTTGGATCCTTGTTGTCTTTGGTTTTGCAGTCTCGTGTTTTGTGATGTGTGGAAAATAAATCACAACTCTCCCCAGTCATGTAAATCCTCTCTCTTGCTCATTTTCACCATCCGGGGAGAAGGAATAAATGAAAACAACGAATATGCAATTAACGCTGCGTAAAAAAAACGCACTTTTTGGTTCGTTTTTACGCAGACGAAACTATAAACCGGGTTATATTTTGTCCACAGATCGTCTCCTCTTGGCTCCCATGTAATAAAAAAAACACCGCAAATGATTAAGATGCGGATCCTGTTGTCTGCAGGGTGCGTCTTTATTCCCCCTGTGACAACTTTCGAACCGTCCTCTTTAGTTGAGCCACAGTCCGCGCGTCAGGAACAAGTCGCATCCGACGAGATGGATAGATTCGTCTCCTTTGTGGAATAAAGAAAAGAAAAACAGTGTCTTCACAGTCTGCTCTTCCTCCACCACGCGTCTCCGAGCTGTTCTCCGGTGCCGGTCCTCCTCCTCCTGCTGCTCCTGCTCCGACGCGCCGATCTTGCGCCGAGCTTCACACTTCAGACGGTGTTGGAGAAAAAAAATACTCACTTTTCTTTATATTTCCCCCCAAAATAAAATCACAATCGGACGATTTGATGTTTTCTCCTCTGCTGATTTCTCAATTGTTTTAATTCTGGGACTTGTTTTGTCTTCAGTGATGAGTAGAGCTGGCGGGGCCACCGTGCGCACTATCCACGGCTCTCTCCTCCTCCTCCTCTCTCTCTCTGTCCTCGCTGTAGCCTTCTGTCTGCGTTTAAACACCATCTGGAGCTCCTAACCTCTCTCTCCCTCTCTCTCTCTCTCTCTCTCTCTCTCTCTCTCTCTCTCTCTCTCTCTCTCTCGGGTACCATCAGATGCAGGAGCTGGCAGCCACACATGCAGGAATCCGTTTTAAATTGAAGAAGATCCCAATTCAAAAGCACAAAAGCACCACAATGGTTCATTAGTTATTATTATCAATACAATCATCTATATTGTTGCAGAATGACACGTGCATAGCACTGATAATCAATTTTTATGGGCTGTAAATATGAAATACCTTCAAATTCCCCATATAAATGTTATTAATTATGTAAATGTTTTTTTGTTTTCTTTTGCAAATTATCGCCCTAAACCTAATTTGATCATGTCCAGTAAATTCAAACCAGTCGAAGAAAAAAAAGAAAAAAAAAAGGCAATGATCTCAGTGTCACTGTCCCGTTGTCTGCCCATGGGGGGCGCTGTTTCCTCATATCAGGGCCGACGAGGACAACAAGGGCAGGCAGCAGTGAGTCCATTGTAAACTGTAGATTTTATTTATTTTATTCATTTAACAACACTTGAGGAAAACAAAATACACACAAGAAGAAGAATTAATGGAAAATAACCTATCTGCCTGCGTGTGCGAACACTCACCAGTAAAATAGTGAATAGCTTGTAAAGTGTAGTTTTCTTTTGTGTTGTCAGCTGTTGTCATAAATCGTCAGCCACGTGGAGTGATGTGAAGATGGAAAGATATGAATAGATGGAAGACAGTGTTTGTCTTGCAGAGTAAATAGTGCCATTATCACAGTGATTAATGTTCCTTTTTTTATACGCGCTGCTTGTATTTATATGCTTCTGGTTGTTGACGTTTCAATTAGCAGCTCATACAGTAGCCTAGTGTTGTGCTACTGATTATGGTTAAAAACATATTATCTTTATTTATTTATTAGTCAATATTATTTGTTGTTTAGTTTATTAATTATCTACTTTATATAAAATGCTGGAAAATAAGTGGGGGGGCGTCTTTAAATTGCTTTGTTATACCATCCAAAGCCAAAGGTGTTCAATTAACAATGTTATTAAACTGTCTTAGGGCTGTTTTGATCATTTTCATCAGCAAAACCTGTTTAACAATTAATTGATTTTCAGAGTTGTTGTAGGTTAAATTAATTTCTATTGATCAATTCATATTTCTACTA